>NW_027132932.1:2305000-2335000 GCF_026122565.2 Emydura macquarii macquarii
TGCTTATCACTGTCATAACCGAGCACTTTACAAATGTTAATTTATGTTCACAACAGTCCTGTGAAGTGAGGGAGTGATATTATCCCCATTTTACAGACGTAAAACTGAGGCACAGAGAGATTAAGGTCAAAAGTGTCCACTATTTTTGAGTGCCCAATTTGAAATGCCTAGGACTTGAATTTTCAGATCATTTAGCATTATTCAGCAGTTTGTATGTTCAAAGCACAGCTCTCCTTGACTTCTGTTGCAGCTGTGAGTGCTTAGTACTTCTGCAAATCAAACCCTTTGGTCTCTCAAGTCAAACACCCAGAAAATGAGGAACACACAATTAGTGATCATCTAGGAAAAGTTAGTTTTGAGTGTCTTGAGCAGTTTCACATAGGAACTTGATGGCAGAGATGAGGATAGAATCCAGTTCTCCAGGATGACATTAAAGTGCCTTAACCATGAAATTGTCATTTCTGTTCCTGCAGTCTTCTGCCTCATTCACTACACACCTTCCAACTTACACAAAAAAATGAGGCAGGGATCCTAAAGAAAACAACCTCCTTCATTGCATAACCCTGATTGGTCCACAGAACAAGTCCATGCTATGCACTGAATGAGGCAGGAGTCCTTTGGAAAGAAGTAGTATTTGAACATGTAATTAAAGACGGTATCATAATGCAAGGGGCCAAATTTATTCTGGCATTCCCTAACTTTGGGGGCTTAACTTTGCAATTGTAACATTCTTTTAATGTAGTTTTTTGTGTGTAACTTCCTAGGTTTTTTAAAATGCAAACTGAAGAAACCCAGACATTTTATCATGTAGAATCCTAACAACCTATACATGAATCATCAGCAGCTTTGAAAGCTTTAGATCCAAAGCACTGACCTCTGCCATTTGAGTTAACGTATTAACTAATAGCAATAGTAGGCTGTCATCCTCTATATGGACCAGATATTAGAGGGGGATGCAACACATACTTCAGCAATCAGTGTCAAAGATAATTACTGATAGCAGAAGAATGCTGAAACTCAGGTATATTGGATTCAGATTGAAGTTCTGGAGAGAGTATTCCCTAATGGGCACAGATACTTGTTTTCCTGTTCTCCCCAAGCCTGGCCCTTTCTGCCCATTTCCTCCGGTCTCTACGCGTATCTTTGATCCAAACCAGTGAAGCTGAGAGGGAGACCCTGACACCATATTAATTGCCCAGGTTATTTGCAGCCATATTACATGCTGGCAGGATAGATGTAACACGGAAGGTGGCAGAAACCTTGCACCTGGAAAAAATAAGAAACTAAGAACTTTCCGGAATGTTAGGACCATGTGCCCAGGATTGACAGACGATGACGATCTACAGAACACAAGTACAGTACACATGGAAGTCAGCTTTGATAGATCATGAGCTGTACAAACTCAACGTTGACAGTGCAGCACTTCAGGAAACAAGACTTGCAGATGCTCGCTCTGTCCAAGAGGCCAATTATACTTTCTTTTGACAGGGTAAAAGTAGCGAAGAAAATGGTCTGCATGGTGTTGGTTTCGCTGTGAGAAATAAGTGGGTAAAGCTTCTAGAAACACCCTTTGGGAAGTCAGAATGCATTATCTCACTTAAATTTCAGGCAATTATCGGCTCTGTGAACATCATTAATGCTGATGCACCAACACTCAAATCTAGCCACAAGAAAAAAGATATGTTTTACGACTCGTTGTATCAAGTCGTCAAAAGAACATCAACTGAGCAACTTTTCCTCCTCGGTGACTTCAGTGCAAGAGTCGGCGCAGATAACAACTCTTGGCCAGATTGCCCAGGACATTTTGGCAATGGCAAGATGAATGAGAACAGTCAACAACTTCTTGAATTCTGCACCCAAAACCAAATGTGTATTACCAATTCATATATTTGCAGGAAAAGATTGCCACAAAGTGTCATGGCGACATCCAGGATCAGGCCACTGGCATCAATTAGACCTTATCATCGTCAGGAGGAAAGACCTACCCTCAGTGCAGAACACTTGCATGTTTCACAGTACTGATTGTGACATCCACCACTCTTTGATCATTAGCAAAGTGAAGATTATAGCTAAGAAACTATATAGAGCAAAACTTGGAAGCAAACCTAAAATCAACGCTCTTAACATAAAAAAACAGAGGAAATGCCAGGAGTTTGTGAAGGTTTTTAAACTCAGCATTCATGGGAAGTCACTATTAGAGAAGGCAGAGGAATTTTGGGAAGGTTTAAGAACAATCCATGAAACAGCTTTAGCTACATTTGGGGGAAAGGGATAATCAAATGATTGATTTGAAGAAAATGAAACAGAACTATTACCTTTTATTAACATTAAGAACACAGTCGATCTGGAACACAAGAAGAAGCCAACAGAAAGCACCAAAGTGACTCAGACATGCAAAAACCGAGGTACAGTGAGCAAGTAGACACTGTGCAAATCATTACTAGACCAAACTCTGTGAAGAGATACAGACAGCTTCAGATATAGGAAATCTTAAAGTCCTGTATGATGGTCTGAAGAAAGCACTAGGCCCCACTGTCAATAACATTGCCCCTCTTAAATTGCAAAGATAAAAGAAAGCAGCTGTCTTGCTGGGTTTAACATTATTCAGAGCTATATGATACCACCAGTGAATCACTTGATCAAATATCAACTCTACAGGTCACTACACTGTAGAAGAGTTAAGCAAGACCATTGATTTGCTATCAAGTGGCAAGGCTCCTGGAAAATACGGCGTCTCAGAATTTTTTAAGTGTGGGAAAGAAAATCTACTACTATATCTCTATCAGTTGCTACTTAAAATGCTGGAAAGACGGTGACATGCCTCAAGAGATGTGTGACGCAAAGATCATCACTCTGTATAAAAACAAAGGTGAAAAGAGCAACTGTAACAACTGCAGGTGTTACCCGGGGTTCTGTCAACCCAAAGCTCATGGTAACTTTACTTTGTGTGAGGTGGTGTCAGGAAATAAGCCAAATGGAGACACGGCCATCCAGCCAATAGACGGACTGATAGAAACAGTATAAACACAAAAGTGCTCTTACTTTAAAGCTATACTTTACTTAGGCTCAAGCACTTACACACGTCCGCAACAGGTTAGTAAAATACCCCAACCCTCAACCCTTAATAATTACCAAAGTCTGGGGCAGCTTTCAAGTGGAAATAGCAATGGCTTTCTGACTGGCCTGATCTTCCAGCTGCCGTTGGAGGATCCAGAAGCTGTGACCAAGAAGAGATCTGAAAGAGTTCAAGCCTCTTCCCCCCATTTATCCTTGTTAGTAGACAATAACATATCAAGAAAAAGGAAAAAAAGTTTCAAAAGCTAGACCTAAGGTCTCCAGAGTACTTAATTAACTAAATGTGTTCCGACAGAATCTGCATATCTTGAGGCCTGGATAAACAGCTCCCAGAGAGCATACATAAATAAGCTTATTGGTCTTTTCCTGAAACACAGATCGAGCATATCAGGGAGGGGTGCAGGGTCAGGCAAAGGTTGAGCAAGAGGTTCCATTCCTCTCCTGAGTTAGTCATGCCCAGGCTGCACAGGCCTGCAGAATGACCTATCAAGTTTGGTTGCTGTTAGCAACAAGTATGATAATCAACATTATACTATCGAGTGGTCCTGTCCCTTTTACTGGTCTATCAAAATCTTCCCGTACACAGGGGTATCTCACTACTAAGTGTAGCAGAAAAAGCTTTCCCAAAAGTCATCTTAGTGCGGCTACAACAGCTTGCGAATCATGTCTAACCTGAGTCACAGTGCAGATTCAGGGCTGGAAGATCAACTATAGACATGATATTTTCTCTGCATCAACTTCAAGAAAGTACAGAGAGCAAAACTGACCATTCTACATTGCCTTTGTGGACCTAACCAAAGCATTTGACATAGTCAGCAGAGCAGGTCTCTTTGCAGTACTAGAAAAGACAGGATGTCCATCAACCTTGTTAAGTCTCATACCTTCATTTCACCACAATATGAGAGCAAATGTCCAGTTTGATGGATCTACTTCAAACAGATTTGTGATCAAAAGCGGAGTGAAGCAAGGATGTGTTCTTGTCCCTACACTCTTTGGAATCTTCTTGGTACTCCTGATCTGTGCATTTAAGGATGTGAAAGATGGAATGTATCTCCACACAAGATCGGATGGGAAACTCTTCAATCTCTCATGACTTAAGGCAAAGTCTATGTAGGACAGTGCGACTCCCAACTTTGGCGCCTCCTGCTGGTTATCTGGGGAATGAGCCCTCAGCCAGGCAGATGTCTCTTTCTTTGCAGTGTGTTGTGCCTGTCTCCACTAGACCCTTGCTCTCGTGACTCGGCCCTCTGCTCGAGTCATAGTCTGTCCTTCTACAGTCCATTCTAGGCCACTTCCCACGGTGGCCACTGCAGTTCTGCCAGCATTGCCATGGCAATCAGAGGCTGGGGGAGGGACCTGGGCCCACCCCCTACTCCGGGTCCCAGCCCAGGGACCCCAGGTATGGCAGCCTTTCACTACGTCTCTCCCAACTCCTCCGTAGCTTTCCCTGGCCTGCTTCCCCACAGCCCCAGTACCTTCTCTGCCCTTGCTTCAGGGCCTTTGGCTCTGCTGAGTCCCAGCAGCCAGCCACTGCTCTATCCAGGGTATTGTCAGTCTTTCCCCTTGAGCTCCTGGGAGACACTGTCCTTGCTCTGTTCTATCGCTCCTTATATCCTGGCCTCCTGGATCCTGATTGGCTGCCATGCAGCTCCTTCCTATTCGCTGATTTCAAAGGGCCCTCTTAACCCTTTTCTGGCAGTGAGGGGCAGATGCCCCGTCACAGACTAAAATAAAAAAGATGCTAATCGGGGAACTTCTATTCGCTGATGATGCTGCCTTTCTAGCCCACGATGAAGATCTACTACAAGAACTCGTGGACCGACTTTCAAGTGCTTGTCACACATTTGCTTTCACCATCAGCATTCAGAAAATGCTGTATTAGGAGATGGGGTTTCACAAGATCCTTTAATCACCTTAAATGCAAACCAGCTAGAAGTAGTCCAAAAGTTCAGCTATTTAGGTTCTATAGTGACTACCAACCTCTCACTGGATGAAGAGCTAAAAGTTTGCATTGGAAAGGCTGCCACCATCTTTAGTAGACTAACTAAAAGAGCATGGAACAACTCAAAGCTTACTATCAAGACCAAAATGCTAGTGTACCAACCTTATGTCCTCAGCACTCTCATGTGAGGAAACATGGATAACTTACGCTCATCAAGGGAAAAGGTTAAACAGTTTCCATGTATGCTGCTCATGCTGTATACTCAATATCACATGGCAAGTTACCAACACAGAGGTTCTTCAAAGGGCAAATGTACCAATTGTGACATTCCTGCTCCAGCCAAGACAATTGCGCTGGCTGGCCAATTGAGCAGGTTGGAAGATGGATGCATACTTAAGGACATACTATGTGGGGAGCTATCAGAGGGAACAAGAACAGGACATCCCAAGCTTCACTATAAAGACACATGCAAGAAAGCTATGAAGGAATTTGGAATTGATCCTGAACAATGGGAAACCTTGGCAAGTGATCATAACAAGCGGTGCCATCATCTCCAGCAGGCATCAAAGTCCATAACAGGAGCTGGCTCCTACAGCTTGAAGAGAAAAGAGCTTGTAGGAAGCAAGCAGCTCCCAACCAAGGCATATCTGTATTTGCAGTAACTGCCAAAGATTATGCAAATCTCGGATCGGAATATTTAGTCACATGAGATATTTCAAACTGTCTACCTCATAGTCTACAATTTCCACCATTTCTCGCAGGATGCCAGTCAATCAATTGAACTTCCACTGGTCCCTGTCATGATGTTACATCAAAGACACAGTGGGGCCTTGTTCTGGGACAGAGCAGCACCCTGAGCTTGTAGCATGGCATTTCCTGTTGGCAAATGGGTTACCTGGCGACAAAGGATTTGATTTTCAGACATCAGTTGTGCCAATCAAGTGCACAGAGCCTAATTTTCCACCTGGACTTAACTGACCTGCTCCTGCATTCCCAGAGACCCTTGGGATTTTCTGGGTGCCAAAATGCTTTTTTTCCCTCCATTCCCTCAGTGGGGCCTGGGATATGGAGGGATTGGGTGGTCTGCGCAAACTGTCAGCGCCAGGTCATGGGCTGCCAGCTTAGGGACTACAGCCAGAATCAGGGGTCAGGAATCAGAGCCTGGGGTCAGGGACCAGTAGGCTAGAGTCAGGAGTCAAGACCAAATCAGGAGCTGGGGGGGTTGGTGCCAGGAGATTAGGCTGAAGTCAGGAACCAGAAGTGAGAAGCAGGAGACAAAGCCAAGACAGAAACTGGGTATCAGAGCCAAGAGGTAAAGCCAAGGTCAAGAACCAGGGATCGGAAGCAGAGTGAGGAAGCAGACTCTGCTGCAGCAGCTAGCTGGTGCTCCACCGGACTGCACAGACAAACTTCCTGTATCCTCCTCGGGCTTAAGTAGCATGTCCGGACCAATCAGGAATCGGGAGTGTCCTGGCAGCTGGACCCTTTATGAGGGCCACATCCTTTGGTATGTGAGTCCCTGAGGTCATGATCTGCCAAGTGTTTCTACTGCCAGAGCTGTTAGGTGATGACCAGGAGGCCATTGCCCCCAAGGAACCTGCAAACCTGCTACTTACACCTGGTTCCCAATATCAGTGTCTTTGCCTGGTCAGTCACAGCCTTCCCTCATCCGGTCTCAGACTCCTTCTCTTCCTCACAGTCTCCTGGCACAGCCTGTCCCAGTCTCTCTGGGTTTCAGCAGCAGGCGTATTGGGAGCCGAGGAGAGACAATTTTCATGCTCTCAGTGCCTGAGCTTAGCACCACAGCGGTTCCCAGAAACTGGGAATAGCATTTGCCCCTGCAGCCCTGTGGTGGCGCATGCTCAGTGCAGACAGAATCTTTGGAGAATTTAGTTACCAGAAATCTAACAAGCCTCTGCATGTGTAAACTCAGAGTTTATAACTCGGCCATATTTGGATAATTTTTCAGAGGGATGGCAAAGGGCACATCCCTGACACACAGGTTACCTGCCTGCCAAATTTCAAGTCCTGGTACAAAGCATGGGGGCACTAGAGCTCCTCAATGGAACAGTTGTAAGAATTGTTTTAATATGGACAAAACAATGTGTTTTCCCTAACCTCATTCTCAGAAATAGCTGAACTATTTTAGCTGAAACTTTCAGAAAATATTCAGACCAAGGTAAAGAACTGGCACAGAAAATTTCAACCCGTGCAGTTTAAGTTTGGCAAAGTAACAAGCAATTGAAAGAGGTTTTTATAAAGGGATGTGTTGGGCAGTCTTAGGCATTGTCTAGATGATGGTGGCAAATTCGCCGCCCTCAGATCGATTTATCTGGATTGATTGAGTGGAAGTGGAGACCTTCTCAATTGACCCGGAAATCGATGCTATTAATCGACCTCCACCAGGTGGAGTAACGCTGCATTGATGGGAGCACATTTCCCATCAGTACAACGAACTGAAGACACCGCGGTAAGTAGGAGTTAGGAAGTCGATGGGAAATACGCAAGCTACTCTATGTAGCCTGTGTATTTCCCATTGATTGCTGCCGAATTTGGCGGCATTTGTAGACATAGAGTCAGTGTTAGGCAACTTTTACTAGAGGTGTCACTCACTACCTGTGCTGTCTATAATTACATGCAACATTTGCAAGGAAGAATGAGCATCTTGAAAGGCTCACAGCTCCCTATCCCTGATCTAAAATATGGATCAGGTAGAGGGAGCCAAGTACTTATCCCACACAATCCGTGCTGGAGCACCAGTGGGAGTGGCTCAATAGTCATTTGCATACAAAATTACCCAGTTTGCATGTGCAGTCATGATAATGGCACACACAAATTAAGTGAGCAACTGCATATGCACAGCTTTTTGTTCTTAAAATGTTTAGGGATTGGAAGGCACCAGGGATTGGTACAAGGACACATGCAGAGCCTTTCATCCCTGGCGTGTCATTTCAAATCCAGCCTATCAGTGATAATCAACCACTAATAGAAAAGGTGTAATATATTGTGTGATACCCTTATGGTATCTTACTCTGAATATTCATGTTGGGTTAGACTGCACCTTGTCCCACTCAGATCTTGTTATGTGTCTGGTGTAGCGCGAACAGCCTCTGACTACAGATATTTCCTACAGATTTGCTAGCAGGTAGCGGGGAGTAGGCTCAGAGGGATGGGGAGTGGGAAGAGCCTTTCCAGGGCTGCTCTGCATCTCCAAAGCTGAAGGGGAGCAAGAGAGGAATGAGTGCTTTTGGAATAGCAAAATCCAGCCCATTGATTTCAGTGAGAATTGATACAGTTAGAGTAAGGTACTGCTCAGTGAGAGTACGGATGGCAAAATCTGGCTCAAGGAGAGGAATCCAGTCCAGCTTCACAAAAACAAATATAAATTTTTAAATATTTACATATAGCACCCTAAAGCTTACATAGTTCAGGACAACGGATGAGCTATGCCAGAGAGCCTCAAAATTTGAGTGCTTGATTCTGCACTTCTTATTCAGGCAACTCCCACAGACATCAGTGGCAAGTTTTGCCTGAGAATCCAACCCCAAAAGCAAGTTTATTTCTAAGCAGTTTTCGTCAAAGGCTATTGAAGTTGATAGCTAAACTCTCACTGACTGCAATGGTGCAGGACTGGGCCCTTTGCCCTTTGAATTGAGAAACCGTACTGTGATGAAAAACAAATGAATAAGAAAGGAAAATTCAATTAAAGTGAATATAGCACTGTTGCTGGGATGGCAGATTCGAGGACGCTGCATTATGGATGTAGAGCTATTTTGTTTGAATCCGAGAGAGGTATAAAGATAATTTTGCTGAGGTTTCTTAGCAGATGGCTCTTGTTAACTCCATCCAAGGTTTTGTTAGACAGCAGGGCCTGGGACAAAGGAGGTCCTACAGCGAAAGCCCAAACAATAGTAAAGCTTGGGGAGAAAGCTTAGGCTGAGTGTGCTTTGTTATTATTCAGCAATAACTCTAAGAAGGGTAAGTATGGACTGTATCCCTTTGTGAGGATCCTTTGTGCGGAGCAGATTGGGAATACCTTTACCATAATTCACCTATGGTGCTTCTCAGCCAGGTATGTGCTCGATTCAGCTATAGAGACAGCAAGGGCTCCTGTGAGATGCTGAGCCCCATCTCAAGAGATGCTGCAGGTCCTCACCCTCCCTGCATCTAATGGGAATGGTTGGCATGCAGCCTCTCTCTGGAGCCGCTCGATACCTCATGAGATCAAGCCCTAAATGAGCCAGAGCAGAAGGACACTACATTCATGAATGTGAATGACATTTTGGAGCGTATGAAATAATCAAGTATTTGGAACTCCTCCAGGTGGAGGTCCAATGAGATGCTCTTGCTGCCTTTTTCTTTTCTTTCGTTGTTGGCAATGGTAAGAGTTGCATTGTTTTGTTTTCTGCCTGCCAGAGGGACTCTGTATTTCCATGCTCTGCTAGATTATAACCTTTCTTAATATTGCTTTCTTAGTGCATCTTAAATACAATTTGCAGCTGCAAAACTGAAGACTGGAAAAAATGGTAATAATAAAATTTTGTTAAATGAATTATAAATCACAGGAATGCATCCCTGCTTGCTTCTTAAAAGAGCAAATGTGCTACCTAAAAGACCCACCCATTCAGTATACAAAGGTCTTGCAGGATTCCATTTAAAGCTTCAGAAGAAGATTTCATTCACCACAGCCTTACTTGGATCACATCAGTTTGTTTTGTGAGTAATAGGAGTGCAAAGAAGAAATAGGATCTGATTTGTAATATTAAAATAAAACCATTTAAAGGAAAAGACTGGTACAAACCATTTGAAAGGTTGCACCAAACAGAAATGTTTTGCCACCCAAGATTCTAATTGTAAAACTTATCCTGGTCCCATTTAGCAAAGACTCTTTTATATCAGTTTCCAGAATAAAAGTGTTCACTCTTCTCCCACCCAATGTACAGTTCGAGAGCCTGATCTTGTCAATAATTACTCATGTAAGCAACTTCACTTCACTGCCAGGCAGAGGGTCAACTAGAAAGCCATGAGCTACTTAAAATCCCACAAAAGCCTGATTTGAAATGCTTAAGATGGACTTAAGTGGGTGCACAGGCCCTCTGCATAGGGGTGAATTACACCATCATATGAATAGTCCTATTTAATTCAATGAGATTATTCACATGAGTAAAATTACACATATGCATTTGGAGGACTGGGAACCAAAAGGCCTTCTCTAGCATATAATAATACTTTGTACTTCTATAGGACCTGCCATACAAAGAACTCAGAGCTTTACAAACAATAGGCAAATAGGCCTCTCAACACTTTTGTGAGGTAGGGAAGTGTTGTTTAAGATAGCTCAATGCAAAGTGTCACCGGGTACGTGGGGGTGCATAAGCTGCCTTGCCAACCTCATGCATTCAAAAAATCATGAGTCAAGACCCCAAAAAGCATGATATTAGCTTAAAAATCATGAGGTTTTTTAAACATAAAAATGTTTGGAGATTTTAAATTCACCGTCTGGTTTCCAAACCTGGAGGGTGCCTCCTAGTCATGTTTTCAAGCTTTTCTCAGCAAACATTACACCTTTCACTTTTAAAATGAATGCGATCCTTTCATTTCAGCAGCTGGGGCTTTAAGACAAACACCAAATGCTTGAGAGCTGGGATAAAATTGCAAGAGTTGTCAACCCTGCTAGACAGACCAACTGCTGTAGGAGCTCTATGTGCTAAATTTTACAGGTTCAAGCCCTTGGTGGGTTCCCATAAACACTCACACATGCTGAGTAACAAAGAATTCCTTTACAAAGGGTGCCAGAAACTGAAAGGTGGATGCATGCTAGTCACAGTGATCTTAACGGTTATAATAAAGCAATTGGATCTACAGATCTTCTGCAACAGGGCAGATCTCCATTGGCTTCAACAAGAATCAGAGTTAGGTCAATGCAGAATACGCTTCAAAAATCCGACCCTGAGGTTTTATAGAAAAAAAGTTTTTACAAACTTCTCAAATTAAAAAAAAAAATACTACCATGATATTTCTAAAATGTCATTAGAAAAAATATTTTGTGAGAGATATTGGGTTTTTTGGTTTGGATTTATATTTGAAACTGTGCATCAGTGTTCCAGTGTACATTGTCTATTGTCTATGCAGAGTGCAATGCAGAAAGGAAACCTGCCCCTTCCATGGTGAAAAGTGAATTCAATTTTAAAAATTATTCCAGGTTGAATTATCTCAGGTGTTACTGGTAACATAAGAAAGTTGTTTTTTTAAATACATGCGTTTTAAGCTGTGTTTTCTTTCTTTTTTTTTTTTTTTTTTTAATAAAGAGGACTTTTGTTACACAATAGCGTTGCCAAGTATGTATATATCAGTGTTATTGTAGTACTATATTCTAATACTTGACTTTCTATACATTATGTCTGAACAAGTGACATAGCTGTAATTGTAAACTACTACTTAGTTTTGCCAATGATGAGAAAGGATCAGGGCAAGAGGCTGAGGTCTACAAAACTCCCTGGAATTGACTCTAAATGAAATTCTGTTTAGGTGCACATACTTTTACTGGCAGTGCACCCAAGATATATGATAAAGTAATGATAATAATGTCAATTCACTGTTTCTTAGGCAGGGAATAAGATTACATAGACTTTGTTACTACAGAGGCCTATCACACACACAAAAGCCTGCACTGTGAATGAAATGGTATTTGCCTGTTTATGTGAAGAATGATGAAACTTTAAATGAATCGTTGACCTTTCTTGAATGACATGTGACCTGTAAGATATCTGAGCTGTATATCAAGAGCAGTTCTTGAAAATTGCTGTCTGCTCACCGAAAATAAACAATAAGATATCAAATATGGTTTGAAAAAATTGACTTGGTTTAACACTGGGGGGGAAAAAATTGAATTATTTTGACTCACCAGTCAGAACACATCAATTCATTTTAAATCATCCTTCATCTGGAGACTGGAAGGGCTACTTCTTAGGTTTAAAACTGCTTATGTTTGAGCAATTGCTATTTACCAGAATGCATGCTTTATTTAAAAAATAACCACCGGTAATAAAAAAGCTCTAAACACAGGGAATGTCAGGGTGAGATGGATTTTAAAATAGGAGAGAAAAGCTTTGGTTTTTAATCAAAGGGACTCTTGTTTGGGGTGAAATGTCAGAAAATAAAAGTAAATTTTCCTTCCAGTTAACAGGACATTTGGGCCTTGGAGGCCAACAACCGGGATAGTTACACAGCTGCAAACTACAAAAAATCCAGGGTTTGCACCAACTGAGATTACCCCTAGGATATGCTCTTCCAGTGCAATTTGCAGTTTGCCTCATCTACACTTGGCATTTGCACAGAAGCAGTGCAAAGGGGTTGAGTCATCGGTGGTGCCTCCTTGTGGCCAGGCATGGCATAGCGGCTCTGTCCCCTCAGGGTGTTTCCTGTCGATGGCTTCTCTGCCTTTGCAGTGGTCTGCCTCTTCCTGTGACTTGGCCCTCTGGCCAGGTTATTTTAAAGTCTCTCCCCTTCTGGGATAGTCCATGAACAAAAAGCAAGGGGAATTAATGCAAGTAAACCGAGTTAATAGGAAATGGAGGGGAAGGATTCCCTCCCAAGGTTCATCAGAATCTGGCCCTCTCTTTCTTCAGGGAGGGTCTTTCGGGGCAGCGGTGGTCTGGGATGCGCCTGCCTTCAGTCAGTCCTTTTGCTCAGGAGCTGAGGGCTGCGGGTCTGTTCTCTTCCCTGATTTGCCAACAAGTGAGTTCCTCTGCTTCCCTTTTAAGATCCTCTTCCTGCTTGTGCATGCCCTGCGGATATGGTGGGGCAGAGCTCCCTGAGGCAGAGCAGATCCTTAACCCGTTGCTGTCCAATGTGCGGTTTGCATCCCATCACATGCAGCTAAACCAGCTACGGGTCACTAATGGCTGAATTGGGGCTAACCCCATGCATAGACAAAGCCTTTGTCATTTTCATAGACTCATAGAATCATAGAATATTAGAGTTGGAAGGGACCTCAGGAGGTCATCTAGTCCAACCCCCTGCTCTGAGCAAGATCAATCCCACCTAAATCATCCCAGACAGGGCTTTGTCAAGCCAGGCCTTAAAAACCTCTAAGGATGGAGATTCCACCACCAGTTTTGTATAAGGTGTAAAAGTTGCTGATTTAACTTTTAAGCCCCATCCTTGGTAAGCCTTTAACTATATTTTCTGAAGCATAGAAAACTCATTTTTTAAAATGTTCAGGGCTATCTCAATTTAAACCCATTGCGGCCAACATAACCAAGGCTAGAACAAATTTTAAACATGGTTGGCCCAATTCCACCGACTGGCTAAACCATGGCCCAAAATATGTTAAAACAGAGTCTTTAATATGTTAATCTAGAACAATTAAAGTGTAGACAAAAACATACGAAGGACTTGGACACCCACCAACTGAGAACACACTATCGGGAAGGGGCTGGGTTGCTAGGTTATATCTACATTACAATTCTTTTTCTGCTGAAATTTCCAACTGTTGCTATTTCACCATTCAGTTGCTCCAGAGGTATGTTTGTGTAATTGAGAGTAGAACTGGGGCCCAGGTGCTGGATCCAGAAAAATTTCAGTGAGAGGATGGAGAAAGTGATTGGGAGGAAGGAAAAGATAGAAGAGAGTGGAAAATGCGAGACATGCTGGTATAGTATGCAGCCTTCCCCACTCAGACTGGAAGGGGAAGGAAAAAGCATTAAAGAAAAAAAGAAGAGAAAGCAGACACTGTAGTAAAGGGTGTGCTGGAACAGCATAGGCAGATACGCCCTATGGCTCAGTTACTGATATCTTACTATCTTAGATGGTTTGTATTACCTATAGGAACAGATTTCTTGACTTTATGTTATTCCATTACCAATGGTGGAATAAATAACGCACATGAGCCTCTGTTGGGAAGTCAGCAGGGAGCTGCCTGCCTCCGTGTGAATTTAAAAATCTCTCAGCTGACACAGACCCAAATAAAATGCCAGCATTCTGCAATGACATGTGGCTTTGTGACCCAGAAGGACTTTGGATCCATAAACGAACAAATAGATTTATTACACTCATCCATAGAAGACATTTTTTCAGCTGTGACAGCTATAACAGGGATTATATTATTCATTCAGGGTGAAATTCACCCATGTGCGAGGCCATGCACAAGTTCCTGGACACCACTTACAGTAAGCCCTTAACATGGGGCTTAAATTGGGTATAAGAGGGGCACGACACCTTGTGCTGGCCCTCAGCAGGGAGATTAATTTCACCCTGGTTAAATAATTTAAGTTAGTGATGGGAAAACCTCAGAAAAGTTAGGAGGTTCCATCCATAGAGGCACTGAGAAGGCCAGATGCTTAACCAAACTATATTCAAGCTATTTGAATCCTCAGAGCTCTGAGAAACTGTGACGGGATGCTCACATGGTTTTCGGTACTTTCTTCTTTCAGTCAGGCTACATATAATGCAAGGACAGTATTTCTTCATGGGATCTGGCACTTGGCCAGAATAAAAAAGTGCAGACACAAATTAAAAGGACTTTTAAAAAAAACCCTGAACTTTACCAAACGTCACAAAAGGTTCATTTCCCAATTGGATTGGTGCTTGGGGGAAGGTTTGCAGAGGATTCTCCCACCCATTACTAAACTGTAGTCAAAAGAGTCTAATTTATAAACTAAGGACCGGATTTTGCTAGCCTTGTTCACACTGAATAGTACTTTACTCCTCAGGGAGTTGGCTCTGTATTTTGTGGGACCTCTTCCAGAGAAAAGTACTACTCAACCTTAGTAAGTGCGGTGGGATACTATTATTAATTATTATTTATGTTGCAGTATCACCTAGAGGCCCCATCTGAGATCAAAGCTCCAGTGTGCTATGGTCCCTACCCCAAAGAACTTAAAGCTTAGATAGACAAGACAGATAAAGGGTGGGAGAAAGGAAGTGTGATTATGACTATTTTACAGATAGGGAATTGAGGCACACACGGAGTGGCTTGCCCAAAGACATACAGGAAGTCTGCATAAGAACCAAGAATTAAGGCCCAGATCCTCAAAGGTATTTAGGACTCTAACTCCCAGGGAAATCAATTTGAGGATCTATGCTTGAATCAGTCTTCTCAAACCCAGTCGACTGTCTTAACTACAAGATCCTCTTCATCTCAAAGACAAAGAACATGGCCCAAAAGGATTTCATGCTGCTAATTTACTCAGGCAAAACTTCATTTCACCAGTGAAATCAACGGGAATTTTGCCTGAGTATAGGACTGCAGGACTGGGTCTGCGAGCTCATCACTGATGAGAGGGAAAACTCTCCACGGAAGAGCCATTACACCTATCAATAGGATTCTGTAGTAATTACAGGCAATGGGTAGGCAGCAGATGTGTCGTGACTGCTTGTTATCACACTGATCATAATTGTGCCATTTTTACCTTGTGCTTCTTTTGCCTGTTGTACCCACCTGTTGTCTCTCTTACTTTAATGAGCTGTTTGGAGCTGTTTATTATGTGTTTGTACAGTGCCTAGCACAATAAAGTAAGGGCCTCTAAGCACAATACAAATAAATAATAATGTTAATGATGCTAATTAAGAAACCACATGTTCACCTATTCTAGCCATAAAAAATAAAGGTAGGACCTATCTGTTGAACTGGACTATTAAAAGTCATCCCCCTACTCTTGCGGGATGCCTCTGCCAATCA
Organism: Emydura macquarii macquarii; assembly: GCF_026122565.2. Classification (NCBI taxonomy): domain Eukaryota; kingdom Metazoa; phylum Chordata; order Testudines; family Chelidae; genus Emydura; species Emydura macquarii. The sequence continues at coordinate 2,320,699 of NW_027132932.1, forward strand.
GATGGGACACTGAAATAGAAACAATGACCAGTAATCACCACTAATGGCTGGGTCATTAGTACTGATGCTACATGAATGTCAGAGACCAGGTGCAAGTGACATGGGGAAAGGAGTCAGTGCTAATTGCCCTATTCAGAAAATGTAAATGTGTTCCAAGGCTGTGTGATAGCAACAGGGGAGAAACTGATCTGGATACAAAGCCCAAAATATTAATGGAAATTAGAGATGGAAAAGGCCTCTTAGGTCTTCTCTATTCCCGTGCCAAGGAAGGATTTTCCCTTACATCACATTGTTTAGTGTTTTATCTAGTCCAGTTTTAAAAGTCCCAAGAGATGAAACTGCTGCCATTCCTCTAGGAAGACAATTTCACATCTTAACAGAGATTGTGGATAGAAAGTTGTTGGTAGTATTCAGCCTAAATTTTCCATTTCTTAGTTCATCCCATTACTCTTAGTTATAATGGAAGGGGACTTCCCTCCTTCAATGGGAGTAGGAATTACTTAATGTTACAGGAACGCTTTATGCCTGTATATATGGCCAGGACTACACTATAGACTTCTGCCGGTATAGCTGTGTCGGTCCTGGGTGTGATGAGGTGTGATTCATGATCAGAGTTGTGTTGGCAAAAGCCCCTAGTATAGACACAGTTAATTGACAAAACTGCGCTTTAGCCAGAATGGCTTATTTCTAGCTTGGAAGAGCTGAAATAAGCTATATGGCAAAAGCAGTTTTGCTGATACAAGTTGTGTCCTCACTAGGAGCATTTTGCCAGTATGGTATTCCAGTATGGCTGTATTGGCAGAGTGCTCCTAATGTAGACCTGGCCTATGTAAATAATTAGTTAACAGAAAAGGTGCCAGTAGATGGTGCTTTAGTTAGGAGGCAAATTTTAGGAATCCAGGTTTAGGCATCCACATCTGAGCCATTCTTTTAGGTGACAAACTGTCCCAAATTGAGGTATCAATAGAGGAGGTTTTGAAACAAATTCAGGTAGCTAATGTTTTTTTAAAGAAGGCTTCAGAGGTGATCCTGGCAATTTCAGGCCAGTAAGCCTACCATTAGCACCAAGAAAATTGGTTGAAACTATAGTAAAGAATACAATTATCAGACACAAAGATGAACGTGATATGTTGAGGAAGAGTCAACACGACTTTTGTAATGTAAAATCATGCCTCACCAATCTATTAGAATTCTCTGAAGGTATCAACAAGCATGTGCACAAAGGTGATCCAGTTGGTATAGTGTTCTTGGACTCTCAGAAAGCCTTTGACAAGGTCCTACACCAAAGGCTCTTAAGCAAAGTAAGAAGTCATGGGATAAGAAGGAAGGTCCTCTCACAGATAAGCAACTGGTTAAAAGATAGGAAACAAAAGAATGGAATAAATGGTCAGTATTCACAATGGAAAGAGGTAAATAGCAGGATCTCCCAGGGGTCTTATTGGGACCTGTGCTGTTCAACATATTCATAAATGAACTGACAAAAGGGGGTAAACAATTAGGTGGCAAAGTTTGCAGACAATACAAAATTACTCAAGATAGTTAAGTCCAAAGCTGACTGTGAAGAGTTACAAAGGGATCTCAGATAACTGGGTGACTGGGCAACAAAATGGCAGATGAAATTCAATATTGATAAATGCAAAGTAATGCACATTGGAAAAAATAATCCCAACTATACATACAAAATGATGGGGCTTCAATCAACTGTTATCATTCAGGAAAGATATCTTGGAGTCATTGTGGCTAGTTCTCTGAATACATCAGCTCGATGTACAATGGCAGTCAAAAAAGCTAACAATGTTAGGAACCATTAGGAAAGGAATAGATAATAAGACAGAAAATATCAAGATGTCACTATATAAATCCATGATACACCCACACCTTGAATAATGAGATGGCAGCCCCGTCTCAAAAAAGATATGTTAGACTTGGAAAAGGTGCAGAGAAGGGCAACGAAAATGATTAGGAGTATGGAACAGCTTCCATACAAAGAGAGATTAAAAAGACGGGGACTGTTCAGCTTAGAAAAAAGATGACTAATGGGGGATATCATAAAAGTTTACAAAAATCATGAATAATGTGGAGAAAGTGAATAAGGAAGTGCTATTTAACCCCTTCACATAACACAAGAACCAGGGGTCACCCAACAAAATTAATAGCAGGTTTAAAACAAACCTAAGGAAGTACTTCTTCACACAGTGCACAGTCAACCTGTGGAACTCATTGCTAGGGGAAGTTGTGAAGACCAAAAGTATAATTGGATTTAAAAAAGAATTAGATAAGTTCATGGAGGATAGGTACATCCATAACTATTAGCCAAGATGGTCAGGGATGCAATCCCATGCTCTAGGTATCCCTAAATCACTGATTGACAGAAGCTGGGCCTGGATGACAGGGGGTAGATCACTAGATAATTGCCTTGTTCAGTTCATTCCCTCTGAAGCATCTGGCACTGAACCCTGTCAAAAGACAGGATACTTGGTGAGATGGACCATTGGTCTGAGCCAGCATGGCCATTCTTATGTCTCATGTTAATCTTCTGTCATTATTACTGTAGAGATGCTAGTCATGATGCCATAGATAAAGAAGAGATCTGTTTGTCATTTATAACAGGGGCTCAGCCACTTAGTGATGTAAAATAATGCACATCTTTCCTAAACTGTTTGAGAAGCACTTACTCTTTGGGAACAGAATGAATTTTCTGAGGATTTACAAGTAAGTCTGTTAATACGAAGAGAGAGAGAACAAACATGATGCTTCATGCAAAATATGAAGAGAAAGTCCCTGCCATAAAAGGGTTTTCAGTCTAAGAGCAGTCCAAAAACACAAGTGGACAATAGATCACTGTGAGTGAGGAGTATTGGGAGCGACAATGGTATGAGAAACAATGAGAGAGAGTCTGTTCTTCAGCAGTGTGGTTTTCCATGGAGAGAGGAATGTAAACATTTATTATTATTAATTATTATTATTATTTATTAATTGAAAGGTAAAATAATAGAAATGTCTATCCAAGGCTCTAGGTGCCCTAATGTTATTAATTATACAATAAATATATTAAATCTCAGCCTTAAAACAACCAGTTCCACAGGAACTCATCCAGCCAGCCACCTTACCCTCTTCATCATCTAGGAAGTGCACCCTGAGACCTCTCCAAAATGCCATCTCAAACAAATGTCTTTTGCAGTGTGCCCAGAAAGTTACCAATTTCAAGTTATTTTGGACCACGGGGTTATTTGTGTTAAAGGAGTGCCTAGAGTCTCCAGATGAGAGTGGGACTCCAAAGCACTAATGGCTGTACAGTCACAGAGGGTTTATCTAGAGCAGGGGAACTGGCACCAATCTAACTCCGTTGATATAGATAAACCGATTCAAAACCCTAATGTAGACACAATGCACCTGGAGACTATTAGCATCCTTAAGAGCACTAATAACTAGAGGTGGTAGGGAAAAGGATTTTCTTTCCTATGAAAAGTTTTGAGATTTCAAAAATCAACAACGAACAACAAAAAACAAGGTTCTGAACTGGGATGTAAAGACAACATTTCAGAATTTTTGGTGAAACAAAATTCTGGAAAAATAACCACCATGCTTGAGTCAATCAAAATGTTTCAGTTCAATAAATGTGAAAAAGTTTGGTTTGATTTTGACTCTTTTTAATTTTAATGTTTTTGTTTTGATATAGAATAAATTTTGCCATTTTAAACTTTTTCCATTTTTTTTTTACAATTAAATTTCATCAAATACAGTCAGGCCCTTCCCCCCAGCCAGCTCAGCAGGCTGTTCAGACCCTGCATATATATATACATATCATCTGTGTAGGTGCGTACACACACACACACACACACACTCACAATAGCTGTGAGTATATTGCTGAGGCAACCTGTATATTCCCAGGAAGCTACTTTCACACTCCCACCAGGCCTGTGCAGCTGAGTGTGGCCACTTACCTGTTGCTTGAAATACTCACTGTAAATTAATTAGTTTTCACTAATATTTTATATCCGGAAAGATACTGAAAATTAATGTGCAGTGAATATTTCCCATCTGACAGCACATTCAGCACATCAGAGTTTAGCTGGAGTGAAACTATGAAATTGCATACAAGTGTTCATAATTAAAAAGTCAAAATAACAGTTACCAACCACTAACTAGGATATCTTTGTTATTTTTTATTCTATGCACAGCACCTCAGATATCACAGTGGGATAACTGTTGGCAAATTCTGACTTTTAAGCAACAGCCACTGTACTGTACATGCTCATCTGTATTTGTCTATCATGTCGAATAGTCTTGCTTATGTATTTAAAATCTTTGAGATTGATGTGAGAACAATATGAAAGCGTTAAAGGATCCGGGGTACTGGAAGAGACCTTGTAATGTTGGGTAGATTATATACAGTATACTACTGTGTGATGCATTAAAGAAAAAGGAAATCTTAGAAAAGGAAAGGAAAGGAGATAGTGGGGGAAAGGGTAAACCGAATTGCTTAGTCTTCACAGGGCAAGTCATATAACAGCAAGAAGAAAGATAACTGATGGGTAGTATTTTAAGGCATATTAACCCAATTACAAGTATATTTTTACAATCGTAGCTCCAACATTTATCACACTGCATTTATTAGACCTCTGAGCTAGGTTATGTCAAATGAAATGCTGTGAAACTACAGCATTTCATTAAATTGCTGCTGGAGCAGGGTATTCAATCCTGATACTCTTAAACCACATGATTTTATCAAAATCTTCGGAAATTGAAGCAATCACTAAAAGGTGTCGGGAAATTAAAATGTTCTGTCTCAGTGAAAGAGATACACTCCTTGTAACATATATCAGTAGGTTTTTTTAAAGACACATTACTATGCAGAGAAAAGGCATCAAATACAAGAGACACAGTAGATTCCAGAAAAATCTAGCTGCTGCAATTTTTCATACTTAAAAATAGACTTTAAGGGCAACACAGCTGAGTTCTTTTATAGTTTGTTTCTTTCTTCCATCCCCCACTGCATCCTATGATTGATAAAATGTCTGCAAAAAAGAAAACCATGCAGAATTTAGAGATGGTGCTGTAAACAGGAAGGCGCATATTAAACCTAGTTTCTAAAATGCTATCCACATAGTGCGTGCAGCTGTTTACATGTACAAATCTTGCATTTGCCCATGCAAAAAAAACCAAACCTTCGATTCGATGGTTAGATGGGCAATCATGTGATCTGTGTGTGGAAATGGGTGTGCATGACAAATTTTGGAGACCCTAGGGGAAACGTGGCCTTTAAATTGAAACTAATCCTTATGTATATATCGCAGGTTCCATCTGAGGATCTCCAAATGCTTTATAAATGTGAAAGGGCCTGGTTCTCAGTTGCCCTGCACCTTGTTGTGATACTTCCCAAGAGTGCCCAAGGTTATGAGGAGTCTTGTGGGTGCCCCTAACATGAGGAAGCCTTGTTTGTGCTTGGCAGAGGTCAGCTCTCTGTCTCCACCTGCCACAGGCAACTCAAACACTCCCCTCTCAGCCTTCGCAGTCTCTGCTGTCCTACTATGTTTGATAGGCACACTCCAAGCCCCAAGACCTCCGAGCATCCCCCTGGAGTGTCCAGTCCCTGGTCCACTGGACACTCACAGAATTCCCAGAACCCAAAAGAACAGTATCCCCAATTTACCAGATTTGCCTCAGGATCACCTTTCCGCTTACCTCACAGCATTTAGATTTGTTTATAGTAAAAACAAGTATAAGTTTAATTAACAAAGAATAGAAATTTGAGAGGAAGCAAATAAAACTATTGGAAATGATGGTTTCATGTAAGATAACATCATAACACACTTTCTAGAACCTACACTTAACTAATCCTTTACTGTCTAATGAAATTTAGCTCACTTCTTTCTCCCAGCATTTAACAGCTAGGCTAGCTGTGACCTTCTGTTCTTAAGACCCCTAGGTGAAGGATACTGAGTGACTCCTTGTCTTCCCTTGATATACTAGCACAATTCTTTGATCTTAGTCACAAACAGGGCACCCTCCTGCTGTGTGTTCCTTCCTGTAGATTTTGTGTTCTCTTCTCAACTTCACAATCTTGATTAGCAAGTGGCTCAGTGTGCAAATAGACTTACATATCAAGACACACAATATACAATAACCAGCCAGGGAGAGCTAAATGTCTCCTATCCCCTGCCTGAACAAAACCTGCTTATCACCTTCTGGTGACCTATCTTAATCTACATACCATAGTTCTCAGTACAGATATATAACTTCTTAAATATCATCTGTACATACATCTGATAGTGATTAGGATGACCAGTGCTTTACTGGCTGTCTGTGAAGACCTCATATGCCACCATTCTACACACCATTATGTAGATACCAGACCCAGATGAATATCAGATCCCTCCTATTCATCCGTGATGTCTTCTGCCAGGTGACACCCCGGGGTCCCTGGGTCACACTTGTGCACTAGTGCAAAATGAGTTCAAAGAAGAATGCTGCCAATCAGAATGATGGTGTTCTACACCTGTTTTGCACTGCTATAAAATGACTGTGTACGGTGAAGGGCAATGAAGAGTCAGGCCTTCAGAAATGTTGCCCCTGCTAGGTAGCTAAGGACTATAATCCCCATTCTACAACTCAGGAAACGGAGGTAAAAAGAGGATAGTGGGTGAAATCATGGCCCTGCTGATGTCAATGGGAGTTTTGCTAGGATTTCACTTATTACTCACTTTATTACCCCTGCGCCCAATAACAAAGTGACTTGCCATCCAACACCTGCCAAAAGTGATCGTTGGGCAAAGCAGCTCCATCACGCTGCTCACCTAGGCAGAGTGGGTGTAGACAAGCAAACAAGCTTGACTTCTGAAGTGCTCTTCCCCAGTTCAACACAAGATGTCAGGGGAGAGTTCATTTAAGATCCTGCTTACATCAATAATAACAACAAATGTTATAGAGTTACATATCACTTTTTTTTTTAGATATATTTAATAAAAATCACGGATGATTTCCTTGCCAGTTGCTTTAAAAATGTCACCCCTTTGCATCCTTCTGTAACAATCAGAGTCCAGCTACCCCAAGGAGGGAACAGAAGGTTTAAACCCCCAAAATAAGCAGTTAAATCAAATGATTGTATATAATGTTACTGTGCTAAAAATATATCTAGTAAGATCTTTTGTGAAAGCTTGTAATGTTTGGAACTTGATGGTCATTATACAATATGTATATAGACTGTGGTTATTTATTTATGTAATTATGTATACAGAATACTGTGCTCATAATCTGTAATGTAACCCAATTACACCTCACAGCAGGGAGGTGATCAGACAAGCAAAGAGAGGCACCTGCCAAGTCAAGAGTTTTCACGAAACTGGCTTCAAGTAACTATCCATTGTCCAGCCCAGGAAAAGACAATGATAGGCCATTAGAGTTAATGAGAAGACATTGAGACCTCTCAGCTAGAATTTCCCCACTCTGAATAATCATGAGTCACCATGCCAGGAGAAAATGAAAAACAAAGCGAAAAACCTTTTAAAAACAGGTTTGGAACTGAGGTTTGTCATCCAGAACTTGAGGGACAGTTTCAAAGTGCAAGGCTGTCCATGACCACTGGATCCCTCCTATTTCTATAGCTAAGTGGTACACCTGGCCCTGGTTTACACTTATCTGGAGATTCGGCGGCAGTCAACGGGAGTTACACAAACTACGCAGAGTAGCTTGTGTAACTCCCATCGACTGCTGTGCTTCCCTTCTGTGCGGTGTATTCACTGCAGTGCGCCGACGGGAACCGCGTTCCCATTGACGCAGCGCTACGCCACTTGAGGGTGTGGTTTTACTCAGTCGACTTCCTGATAGATTGAGCGGGTGTGCACTGACTGCTCAATCAATCCAGAAAGATCCATCTGGTGGCGGTGACTTTGCCGCTGTCAGTATAGACATACCCTGAAAAACTGTTTTCAGGCAAGAGAGGTAAGTTGTTTTAGAAACAGGATTTTATCTACTACAGACGTGTAAAGCCTCAGGTTGCAGCTTTATGTTTATTTTCTGTGTGACTTGTGTGTGTTTCTTTCCCTTATGATTTCCTCTTTGAATCTGTGGTTTTTCCATTAAATACATGTTTATTTATTTTTTATCCCACAAAAGTCTCTGTTGTGCAAATTATGTGGAGTGTGTATGCCAAAGTGAACTGATAAATGGGGGCCTCGTTTCACACATTCGGGGGTGACTAACCAGAGGGAAATGGTACAAGTGTCTGGTACTTAAGAACTCAGGAGGACAGATTTGGGGAGACTTGAGACTGAGAGGTGGACATCACTCTGCCAAGAATAAGTAGGCTGGTGGAAACCAAGGTGAGTCTTTGTGCTTGTGGGCAGACTACTAGGGTCAGGGAACTGAACAGTAGCTGCAAATAGCATGAAAGCCCCAAGGTTTCAGGGCAGGCAGTTCAGAACCTTTTACCTGGCTGGGTGATCCCCAAAACATCACACCCACCACTGGCTCCAATTTACCACTGCATCAGATTCAAGCTTCTTCTCCTCCCCTGCAAGGCCCTGCACAAATCTGCTCTTCCTGCCCCCACTTATTCTGCTAATGTCTCCTCATTTTGTCACCCACCACAATCCACTCCACAAATGACATCAGCCTTAAATGCACATTGTATGTTATTCCCTCAAAAAATCTCTGCACCTTCTTCCATACTGCCTCTTAGGAGTGGAACAGTGAGTGACTGGGGGAGGGGAGAAGAGGAATGAACAGGGGCGGGGTCTTGGGAGGAAGAGGCGGGGCAGGGGCAGAGCCTCAAGGGGAAGAGATGGGGGCAGGGGCAGGGCTTGGGGCAGGGGGAAGATTCCAGCAGGAGTGCTGTAGGGTCCAGTTTTTAAATATTACAAAGTTGGCAACCCTAGCCCAACTTTCCTCCATGAGCTATCAATGGGCCTTGCAACACTCCTAATCCCAGGCCTGAGGAGAACACCCAGCTCTCCTCAGCTCTGGCCTTCCCCGTAGGCAGTGTCCCCTCCCCTCCCCTGCTCTGAGACAGATCATGCTCCCTTCCACCTCCGAGGGCACAGACTCAGCAGGGGACAAAAATGAGGGGAATAGGAGGTGACAAAAACAGGGCTTTTAATGTCCAGGGGAAACTTACAGATTTCCTGTGATAGCTACCTCAAAAAAGGGCCAATCCTGGGAAAACCTGGACAGGTGGCAACCCTAGCCAAAGGCTCAGATCTTCAAAGTGTCTAAATACTTTTGAGGATCAAGGTGTTAGGTTGTAAGTTTACATGGCAGGGACTGTGTCATCCTGTGTGTCTGGACAGTTCCTCGCACAACAGGGTGCCAATCTTGAATGAGGCCTGTGGGCACTATTGCAATACAAATAATAAAGAATAACGCTATTCTAGAACGTGAGTGACATAGTGACATATTGAGTGACATACGGGTTTTCAGAACGGTATAATATATTGCCATCATAATAGTATATAATTAGCAGGTTTAAAATGATGATTTTTTTCTGTTCGTGAAAAAATGTAATCGACATTTTGACCATCTCTAATAATTAATAAAAAATATTTCATAAGAAATAGAAAAGATGAACTAAAAATGAGGCAGGTGTCACTGAGTGGGGTGGACAATATTACAGAAAAGTACAAAATTTTCTATAATTTGCATATCCCTCTGAAGTCGAGTAGGCCTCCAGATTCACCTAACGGAGATATTTTTCCCTTGACACTTTTTCATCTTGTGTATTGAATTGATTTGATTAAAACCCTCAGCAGATGATCATTTCAACATATCTTTCCAATATGGTCTAATATTTCCCTTGATTTTATACAATTTGATTTGATTTTAAATTATTTATGGAGCTTACTCAGATTAGAAACTCTTTGGAGCAGGGATAATCTTTTTGTTCTGTGTTTCTACAATGCCTAATACAACAGGGTCTTGGTCCATGACTGAGACTCCTTGGTGTTACTACAATAAATAAATTAAAATAATAATAAATAATAATAATAATAAATCATGATGAAAGGAATGCTGCAGGATCTTGAAACCTTTTTCAATATTTGCATTTTTGTTACCCAAACAAAAATGTGGGTGTGGGTGTGGGTTTGTGTGTGAAGCCCATGAATTTATATAAGAATTTTCTCTTCAGTTTAGTCTACAACTCAGAATTTTTACTCAAAATACCATTTGATAAAGTGCGCAACACACAATGGGCAAATGCAAGATACAATACAGTGCTTAATTCACTGCTACAATGGGCATCTTCCATGTTAATCCTGTATTTTAAACAGAGGTCAGCTAGCTGAGAGTAATTATCAAATTATTGATTTACTGTGTTACGGCTGTTTTTACAATTGCTTTAGAGGTTTAACAGTGCTGTTTTTCTTCCACCTCTCTACTTGATGTTATCCCCCTATGGCACTGAATAAAGCCATGCTGTGCGAAAATAACTGAAGTGTCAAGCTCATACAAAACCAAAATTAACATTGTGTAAATAAATACAGAAAGGCACCAAGGGGGTATCCCCTGTGGTCTAGTTTACACCATATAACTTATTAAAACATAGCATATAAAATCAGCCTTTTAATAAGGTTTCTAAGGATCCCATATTAAACCCTGAAAGACTTCTGGGATCAGTATAATAAGATTACGTAGCTAGATTCCAGGTGTTGGCAGAGCAAAGAACTCTACCCTCATTACTATTATGGAGGTTCCACAGTTTAATGAACTGTTACTGTATAACAAACACAGGCGGGAGTTTGCTGGAAAAGACCAGAAGGGAGTGCCTAGCGATATTTCAACGAAGGGTAGCATGACCAGAGAATTGAACACTGGATTGGGAGCTCCGATCTCCAGGTTCTAATCCTGGCTCTGACAATGGTAGCTTCTGTGATCTTGGTCAAGTCTCAAGTCAATTTCTCCTTACCCTAATATTTGCCATTAAATAGTTAAAACTTAGCAGTTATATCTTCAGAGTGGTTTAGAAACATTATTACTATTCAGTAAACTCATACCAGCCTATGCATTTAAAAAGGAAAAAAAAAAAAAAGAAAGAAAAACCCTACCGAAACAAAATATTGCACACACAATTCTTTCCCAGGGGAGAGGATAGGAGAAAAAATTAACCATACATGACAGATGTTAGTTACGTCGCTTAATGTGCTACTGGAAAGGTGCTCACATACTATAGTGATGAGGGCAATATTAGAATCTATGTAGAAAAGAATAGAGTAATAGTATCTGCTACGGTAAAGGCATATAAATTGGGTATATTCTGAGTCCTTCCTAATTATAGTAATACAAGGCATATTTAGTGATCTGAAGGAATTCTGAGCCTTTGTTGTCATCTATGTCACAGAGCATGTGTCCCCTATTTTTATACCTATTTCCCTCTACCACAGGATGTAGGGTCCCAAAAAGCAAGTTACCTCCAGGCCAGATCTAGCTTCCAAAGAAAGCTCTTGTCTGATTCAGGGAACAGAGGGCATTACACCAGCAATGAACCATCTTACAGGGTGTTCTCAGACGTCACCTGTTTCTGGACAAAGGGCCTGTAACTGCCTTCATCAGGCTAATCTAATGTAGTGCTGCCTGGGAGCCACAGTACAGTCATCGAAAAAGCTAGTTCCAAATCTGAGATTAACTCTGGAAATCAAGGGCTCGAGGCACAAGAAGTCAACGCAACACAATAAAAACAGCTGTGAGCGATCAACAGGCAATTTTCCCCTGGTTGATGTTGCCATGTTTGTCCCTAGGAAGGTAGAGTAGAGTATTTAGCATGACAGCCACTCCTGTAATGCAAGAAGTGGGTTTTATTTGGGGGGAGGTATGACCGTGCATATTAATGAAACATAAAGGTTTATTGTGTGCCCTCTTTAAAAAAATAACCAACATTGTCAAACTTGGGTGCCCAAAGAAAGCCCCAAATCCCTATCTAGGTACATAAGTAGAGGAGGCCTAATTTGTATAGGTGCTGAGCATGGGTCAAGTGGAGGGGGGTTCCTCAGCCCATGTGAAAATCAGGCCACTTTGATCTAGGTACCAAAAATAGGCCTTCAGCTGGCTACTTCTAAGGAGCCAAAGTTTGACGATTTTGGCCAATGTTTGTAATGACCAATAACGACGCTTATGCCATTTTGCAGACATTGATTAATTCACTCTCACAAAACCCCATGAGGGGGGTAAGCAAGAATGATCATTCTCATTATACAGATTGAAATGACTGAAGCAGGGCAATTTTCACCTTCTTTGCACTTGCACTGTTAGATATTCACATGCACAAATACACAGTGGCTGAAAATAGGGCCACGGAGAGAGTCAGTCGCAGTGCTGGGAGAATTCAGTGACTCCCAGTCCTGTTTTCAGACCACTAAACCATTCCTCTCTCTCGAGATCTCACATACTTCATTTTTTTTGTTGCCTTGATATGTCCAGGGGTTTTCCTCAATCCTTGAACACCCTTCCTTTGGAAACTACTTAACACCAGCACATGTGTAATCTGGTGGAATGAAAGTGCTACTGATAGCAGTTACGCAGTGTACAATTCCTTACCAGGAAACACAGTAGCAAAGTAACTGGCATTCTTCTGTATTACTCTACACTCCCCATCACTTAGGGCTTGTTCTGCACTTCTCCTCAGGGGTCTGAGAGAGGCAGTCTCCACCCATTACCAGCACAGATACAGTCCAAGACACAGCAGAAGAAACTTCCATGCCAGCGGAGCCTGTCATTTGCAATTATCGGAGCCTCCTGAAGCTGTCTCTGACAGGCACTGGTAGTTAGCCAAATGCACCTGATTAATCAGTAACTGGGGCAGAATCCGTGTTCTTGTACCACTCTGTTTCCCCATTCATAATCCGATACCTAGTAGCACAATACAAAACATTATATGCAGCAGGCTAAAGAAATGTTGTAAATGGAACACCCAAAGATACAGGGACTATTCTAGGTACACTAGCACTCTACGCCGACAGATCCCAGTACCTCCCCGCATATGCCATTTCTCCCTCTGACACCCCTAGATCTCCAGTGCTCCTTACTCCTACATCATCTCCTCTTCCAAATGTAGTCCCTCTTTCTGCTCAGCCATCTACTGCAGCCACCATCAGTGCCCAGGTGCCAGAAGTTTCTTTGAACTGGCTGCAGTGGCATTTCAGGTGAGGCACCACAATAGTCAGTGTGAAGGCTTCTACAGCACATCCGAAACCCAAATGAATCTATACCAGTTGAAAGAGAAACTACAGATTTAGAGAGGGTAACTAAGTGGGCACTGGGCAAAAAGAAATCCTCCGGCCATAGGAGAGTGGTTTGGAACTGACCCACAGATGCGTGGCTATATTGGTTGCAGATCATTCTAGTGCCCCAGACAAACACACAGAGCCTGACCCAAAGCCCACTGAAGTCCATGGAAAGACTCCCACTGACTTCTGTAGGCTTTGGATCAGGGTCACCCATGCCTATAACTATGGCTGCACCCGCATTAGTATCTACATCTTAGTGATCCGCATGCTGTATGTTGACAAGTCTTGGGGGAGAGAAAGGGGGAAATAACTAGGAAATGAAATTGGGTGGAGAATCATTTTGCCTTACTCTCTTGTAGAGAGGAGATGGACCAAAACACTGATCCAAACACACCTAAACTTTGGGGAAATTTGGATCCAAATCCAGAGGCAGCTAAGGGTTGTCTCTGCCCTGTACGTTTTCCCTGAACTATCAGACTAGACTCAGGAAAGAATTTAGCTACTGGATGTATCTTTTTCAAAATATATGTAGTCCTAAAAGGGAGGCTAAAAAAAGTCTAATTAAAAAAAATCCATAGAGAGAATATCATTAAAGCTCTTTGTTTAAATAATCCACTGCCACCAAAGAATACATTGCTGTTATTCTAGTATTTTTAATTCCTATTAGCTGGCACGGTATCATTTCTTTATACTGTGGGTCTTGTCACACCAGAGAGGCTGTATTGTGCCCAGGTCTCATTGATTTAATTACTCCAGCCTGAATGAATGTAGTCTAACCTAGGACTGCTACTTAAAATGTAAATCAATTCAGTGATGCATAAAAATACCACACTGATAACAGGAGCTGAGAGGAACCTCTTGAGAAATAAGCTTCTGCTCACACAATATGGCTAAGGCTGTCTGGAAAGTTAAGCAATTTGGAAGCGCACACAGCCCTTATTAAATCTTCCTGTAGAGGGAGCCTTGTAATGGGCCTGACAATACTAAATAAATTAGTGAAAATAAATAATTAAAGATGGCTTGGAAAATATGAAAACACACTGTGACTATAATCATTTTTTTTGTATTCAGACCCAAGAGGTATTTGG